>NW_025963821.1:480000-503377 GCF_023055435.1 Haliotis rufescens
TTCGCGTAACCCCAAAATCCACGAGTGCGCCTGCGCCGGACAAAGACGGATTTCGCCAGGGAGCCGCCGGCGAGGGAAACGCCGGTAAGGGACCACCCGACCCGGCTTGGGTCCAATCACTCAGACGAGCGCCCGTCCGACAGCTAGGAACCTCGCCAAGTCGGCTTGTGTCAAGCTGAAAGCGAATGAGTTAAAATTTGACGGCACGTCGGCATTATAAGGCGAAAAGATGACTGTTTAGCTTAAATTCTTCAAAATAATATTTCATACTGGTAAGACACCAGAAGAATGGTTGGTTAAATGGGGTGTAATTAAGCCAATTTATAAGAAAGGTAAGCCTTTGTTACCAAACAACTATAAACCACTTCCATTAACACTTGCAAGATGCTTGGGTATTATTTTTTACTTTTCTTGTTGACAATATATTCACTACTTTCATTGAAGTGAATGGATATCATTTTATCTGAAGTCTGAACTGGTTTCAGAAAGAACTTCTTTGCAACTGTGAGAGTGCTGGCGCCAGCCTACATGATGTCAACAACAACCACACCAAATCAGAATCAGTCGTTCGGCCAGCAACTTTCACAGAGTAAGATGAAATGTGGATTGAGAGATCTGGCAGCAGTGTTTGGATGATATTTATTCTATATTTACATCTATTGAGTAAATTAAAAGTGTCCAAGTTTTTCCAATATAATGTAAGGAGTGGTGTGGAAGATACTACTACACAAACGGAACATACACAACCTATTCAGCATCACTGAATGATGGAACCGACGATGACGGATGAGGACACTCCTCTCTCCAACGTGTGGAGTTTTTTACACCACAAGGATATCTTATTCATGTTTCACATTCTTCTTGATGGGTAACTTCTGTGCGACCTTGACACAATCAACCCGAGCTGTGCGATAAACAGCAAAGCTGGTGAAATTCAATACACAGAAATATGTGAACTGACCTGTTTAAAGTGGCTTTACTCATCGGGACAATCTATCCCGGAAGTATTTGTATTCAGATGACATGGTGAGAGGTAACTGATAACCGAATGCATCAACAGAATACGCTGGCAAACGCAAAATTTAAATGCTGCGTATAAAACAAGTATTCTGTCTGATAATGTTTGATCCCATCTGTCAAAGACTTGATAACGCTATATATTTAATCCGACCACTACTCTGAATGCATTAATTATACATAGTGTTGTATTAAAGGCTACTAGCGGACGGGGTACCTGTCTCGTTGGGTTGTGCATGTTTATTTCTACTGGAAACTTATAACGATGTTCCATTAAACAGACTAATCAGCAGGAAGTCGGATCTGTAGTTTAACGTTTATCGAGGGAACTGTGCAGGTGTGTTAGTTGGGTAGGTTGAACTGAAACCAAGGCAGGTGCTGTCTGATCCTGTCTTGCTCGACACTGACATGTCGATAGTCGCATGACTACACGATGACAGGTAGTACATGGGCTTCTGTAGATATCACAGATATGAGGACATCCATACCCAGATAAATGTATCAGATCAGAGGACATTTATGAAACATCCTAAAACCATACACTTTCGACACTGGCGTATCTGAATTCGACCGAAGCACGAGAAACGTATGAATGAATTAGGAAAGTAGTCCGTCAGGTCATCACCATGGAGTAGCAAATCAAGGCTTTGGAATTCTATATTACACATATGTTTGATACCACGTATCTCAAACGGGATGTTAACCAACTTGTGTGTAGCAAAGACACAGACGTGATCGCGGACGTCGCTATATAAGTGCAACATTCACGAATACACCGTTCGACACCATCTCACCTCACCTCACCTCACCTCACCTCACCTCACCTCACCTCACCTCACCTCACCTCACCTCACCTCACCTCACCTACATGTACATGCAAAAGCATAGTATGCATTAACGTAGTTTAGTTCATATATTGTTTTGGATGATCAGATAGCCTAGTGGCTAAAGCGTTCTCTCGTCATGCTGAAGACCCGGGTTTGATTCTCAACAAGGGTGCAATTGATAGTGTCCCCCGCCGTGATATTCCTGAATTATTGTTAAAAGCGGCGTTAAACCAAACTCACTTACTCACTCACTCATGTATCGTTTATTCTCCGGGAATACAGCTTTCCTAACATAGTTGATCAGTAGGTCATGTAGCCCCATGTCGTAGACACTGAGGAAATAAAAACATAACAAGGGCCATTCTACGCAAATCACCTTTGGCACATGGGCATTCAGTATGGAGTTTTAGAGCTATCCAACATTGTGTACAACTTGAGACAGAAAGTATAGCAATAAATAACTAAATAAGTAATCGTTATTAAGGATCTATCTAAGTATCCATGTTGAAGCATACCTTGTAGAACAGTAACTGTTACCGTTCATAACATGTATTTCCCTGGTTAAGGTCAGACAACAACGTTAATATCACTGCATTCTGGTCATGTGACATATGACGGTAGTTGAAAGGGGTGGTTTATAATAAACTACTCTCAATGTGCGCCCGGTGAAAGGGGTGGTATATAATAAACTACTCTCAATGTGCGCCTGGTGAAAGGGGTGGCACATAATAAACTACTCTCAATGTGCGCCTGGTGAAAGGGGCGGTATATAATAAACTACTCTCAATGTGCGCCTGGTGAAAGGGGTGGCATATAATAAACTACTCTCAATGTGCGCCCGGTGAAAGGGGTGGCATATAATAAACTACTCTCAATGTGCGCCTGGTGAAAGGGGCGGTATATAATAAACTACTCTCAATGTGCGCCCGGTGAAAGGGGTGGCATATAATAAACTACTCTCAATGTGCGCCCGGTGAAAGGGGTGGTATATAATAAACTACTCTCAATGTGCGCCCGGTGAAAGGGGCGGTATATAATAAACTACTCTCAATGTGCGCCTGGTGAAAGGGGTGGCACATAATAAACTACTCTCAATGTGCGCCTGGTGAAAGGGGCGGTGTATAATAAACTACTCTCAATGTGCGCCTGGTGAAAGGGGTGGCACATAATAAACTACTCTCAATGTGCGCCCGGTGAAAGGGGTGGTATATAATAAACTACTCTCAATGTGCGCCTGGTGAAAGGGGTGGTACATAATAAACTACTCTCAATGTGCGCCCGGTGAAAGGGGTGGTATATAATAAACTACTCTCAATGTGCGCCTGGTGAAAGGGGTGGTATATAATAAACTACTCGCAATGTGCGCCTGGTGAAAGGGGTTGCACATAATAAACTACTCTCAATGTGCGCCTGGTCAAGGGGTGGCATATAATAAACTACTCTCAATGTGCGCCTGGTGAAAGGGGTGGTATATAATAAACTACTCTCAATGTGCGCCTGGTGAAAGGAGTGGTATATGATAAACTACTCTCAATGTGCACCTGGTGAAAGGGGTGGTATATAATAAACTACTCTCAATGTGCACCTGGTGAAAGGGGTGGTATATAATAAACTACTCTCAATGTGCGCCTGGTGAAAGGGGTGGTATATAATAAACTACTCTCAATGTGCACCTGGTGAAAGGGGTGGTATATAATAAACTACTCTCAATGTGCGCCTGGTGAAAGGGGTGGTATATGATAAACTACTCTCAATGTGCGCCTGGTGAAAGGAGCGGTATATAATAAACTTATCTCAACGTGCGGTGGTATTGCCTCAAGTAACTAGGCCATGAGCAGGAAGTCCGGTCCGAAGTTTCACATCGATGGAGGACACTGTTTGACCTCGTACCTGTGTATTTGGGCAACTCTCGCTGACACCAAGGAGCGTGTTGTCTGTTTCCTGTTTCACCCTCCACTGAAATGTCCACAATCCCCTGACTGTCACGTGATACAGAGAGAATGGCATCTGCAGATATCACAACTACAAACAGTCAGTCACACACGGCATTCGTAACTTGAAACTAAGACTACAAACATGCACGAGTTGTAAGCATTTGTGTCAATCTGTATCGTCTCAGAAGAAAGCATTTGCTGGTAGTCCGTGTGTCAGTGCGTTATGCATGAAGTGAATGTATAAATCAATATGTTTTCAATAGAAATGTAGAACGTACTTTCGAAATGAGCCTTGATATGTTCGTGACATGTGTTGATAATATCATATTCTAAAATATCGTGATTACCTGATTCTAATTGATCATTCGGAAGTACGAAATCACAATAACTACTCTTTTTGCTACCACGGAATCGACCCAGAGGGTGTGTTACAGCTGTGTCGCAAGGTGAGGTGAAATGGGGTTTAACGTCGCGTCCAAGATTATTGCACTTATATACCGACGTGCATGTACGTGTGTGTGTGTGGCTGCTTGTACTAGTCCAGACTGATGCCGATTTATAGTGCTAGCTCACTGAGATACCATGCCGCAGTTTAACATGAATACCCCCCTCACACACAGCATACTGACTCCGAGCCGACCAGTCCTTGTTTTAGCCCCTTAATGCCGAGCGCCAGACAGTTTAACAACAAGTACCATCTTTTAACGTATTTTGGTATGACGCGGCCGGGGATCGAACCCCGGACCTTCCGCTCTCCGGGCAGACGCTCTACCACTAGACCACGGAGACAGTTTCAAACGAAATGTTTTCAGATGAACCAGCAGCATATTTTGTTTAATGGCTAGTAGTGGTGTTTCCTTTATTCAGAAAGACTTCCCACTGCAAATCTTAAATATAAAGCTCAAAATATTAGCTAACAATAAAGAATTTGCGATTCATTTGTCCATAGTGGTCGCGCACTCGATTTCATATAAAAGTATTGCGACTGTATGAATGTATACACATAGGTCAGGTGTGACATAGGACCATGTCTGACTTCATCACTTATGTTTAATGTATACACATGTGTCGGGTGTAACAAAGGACCAAGCCTGACTACATCACTCACGTTGAATGTATACACATGGGTCGGGTGTAACATTGGGCCATGTCTGACTGCATCACTCACGTTGAATGTATACACATGGGTCGGGTGTTACATAGGACCATGCCTGACTACATCACTCACGTTGAATGTATACACATGGGTCGGCTGCAACATAAGACCACGTCTGACTACATCACTCACGTTGAATGTATACACATGGGTCGGGTGTAACATAGGACCATGTCTGACTACATCACTCACGTTGAATGTATACACATGGGTCGGGTGTAACATAAGACCACGTCTGACTACATCACTCACGTTGAATGTATACACATGGGTCGGGTGTAACATAGGACCGTGTCTGACTACATCACTCACGTTGAATGTATACACATGGGTCGGGTGTAACATAACATCATGTCTGACTACATCACTCACGTGGAATGTATACACATGGGTCGGCTGTAACATAGGACCATGTCTGACTACATCACTCACGTTGAATGTATACACATGGGTCGGCTGTAACATAGGACCATGTCTGACTACATCACTCACGTTGAATGTATACACATGGGTCGGGTGTAACATAGGACCATGTCTGACTACATCACTCACGTCGAATGTATACACATGGGTCGGGTTTTATAATAAAGCCAGGTCTGACTACATTACTCATGTACCTGTCATGCTGTGATATACCTTGACTACCGCAGACAACCGAGTGAAACACTGCTGTTATCCACAGTTGTGTGCGTTGTGAGATATGTTTGAAGGGGAAAACTCCTCATGCCATATCCACTTCACTCAGCTTACAGCTCGCAGCTCATAGCTCACAGCTCGCAGATGAATGATAAACACCATGATTATTCATTTCGTGCATTTGTTTCTCACGTGTTTCATTTTATGACGACATTGGTCAACTACAAAAAAAAGAAGACACGGTTATCTAATCAATTGAACCCTTCCATTGAAATGAAACACATAAAATAAATAAAACAAAACTCCTATAATCTTAAGAAACCTGTGCTTAAAACAGAATCATCTGTGTGATTCCGACAGAATAAAAAAAAGATGCTGCACCTACATAACATGTATGTAGGAATATAAAATATCTAATACACTAATTCAGGGAAGTATATTATATTGCATTGCGGGAAAGCGCGTTTTTCCAGTTATTTGAAAGTATATAAGTATTTTGACGAGAGAGTACAATGCGTGCAACATACACAGCCTGTTCAACATCAGTGAAAGGATGAATTAGCAATAAAGCACAGGAGAAAAAGAAACATCTACACACACAGTATTCCGTCTTTGTCACAGCGGCATTTAAGTAATCGAGTCTGGACTAGACAGTCCAGTGATTGTCATCATGAACATCAACCTACACAAATGGGAATCGGATTCATGCATCAATCAAGTCTGCGAGTCTGACCATCCGTTCCAGCTAGGAGCCTCTCAGGACAAGCATGGGTAGCTGAAGATCAGCTTGCATCCGGATTATCACGGACAGACAAGAATGGGTAGCTGAAGATCAGCTTGAATCCGGATTATCACGGACAGACAAGCATGGGTAGCTGAAGATCAGCTTGAATCCGGATTATCACGGACAGACAAGAATGGGTAGCTGAAGATCAGCTTGAATCCGGATTATCACGGACAGACAAGAATGGGTAGCTGAAGATCAGCTTGAATCCGGATTATCACGGACAGACAAGCATGGGTAGCTGAAGATCAGCTTGAATCCGGATTATCACGGACAGACAAGAATGGGTAGCTGAAGATCAGCTTGAATCCGGATTATCACGGACAGACAAGAATGGGTAGCTGAAGATCAGCTTGAATCCGGATTATCACGGACAGACAAGAATGGGTAGCTGAAGATCAGCTTGAATCCGGATTACCACGGACAGACAGGCATGGGTAGCTGAAGATCAGTTTGAATCCGGATTATCACGGACAGACAAGCATGGGTTCCTGATGATCAATTTTAACCAGCATCTCCACGGAAGAGACAAGCATGGGTTGCTGAAGGCCAATTTTAACCCGGACCTTCCCATGGGGTGGGGGCGGGTGAGGGATGGACACGGGGATTAACACACTAAGGTGATACGGTGGACGACGTATATGGAAATACAGTAAAGTGACGACAGAACCTATAGAAGTGCAGGGCCTGATTCGTTTGATAACCTCCTGTCAACAGTATCACATTGTCTTGCTTGTGGGACAATGCCACGTGACTGTTGCTGAATGAATGTGTGTACAATTGGCCTCAAAACTTCGTCCCAACATCTCTTGGAATTCAGGCTTCCCTGATTGATAACGAGCCTCATTTTGACATAAGGATCCACGTGTTCTGATACCAAGTTCTCGTTATCTCCTGTACACTGTCTGTCGGATGACCCTGTATCCCAATGCCGTCGATGCCGTTGCCGTCGCTGTAATGAAGTGGTTTCGGAGATGAATGGTCCAGATGTGGCTGTCTACAATTGGCGTGGCCATCCGTGGTCTCTCGGTTCTACGCCTGTCTGATGTCTCTCCTGACTGTTGCAAACGTTGCATCGTCTGGTAATGGTGACATGGAAATGTTATTGCAATGGCGGCGTGCATGGCTCCTTGTTGCGCCATACCAACGGCTCTCTCCCTCTGTATAGGGATCAGACATGGAATATGTTCCTGGTGCTTTGTGTCTTTATTACGTGCCGTGTCACGTGTTCTATACAATACACTATTTTCACAAACATTGTCAAATTGTCCTGCTTTTTTCACCGAATACACTTGGTTGAATTCGTGTGACATGTTAAAGTAACCATATATATTGGTTTGTTGTAAGTTATCAAAATAGTGGAACACATTTAGTTGCTAAACTTTCTTTTTGACAAACGATTGGGGAAATGATGTGGCACATGTTGCCACTGACCAGGTACATAGCAAACGTGGAACATTGCCCTTAAGCATTAAGTTAAACTACAGTCATGACACGGAGGAAGGAAACACATCCGGGTCGACGGATGCTTTTCGTTTGGGGCTGCTTATGGGACAACAGGTATTAGAACGACATTGGTGTGGAAGAAGGTTTCTTAATACTGAGGATTGTTGTGACCACAGACAATTTCAGAGGCATCACTACTAACCCCACATCAGGCCCCGCGAGCATGGTTGCTATAAATCTGTCGATACAGGTGGAACAAGGTCTGACACTTTGCGATCTACACACTGTCACACACTTGGTTGTGGTTATTAGTCACACATCGTCAGTAGTTTCAATGTCCTTGACAACGGAAAGAACGCAGTGTGTCAGTGTAAACGTAGAATGTATAGTGTCAAGTCCCTCATTTGTGTTAACACGTTTCATTAATATCATCAGGCGAGACGGATGCAATTGTGTGTGCATACATCAATATATATATATATATATATATATATATATATATATATATATATATATATATATATATATATTACGTGAAGATGAAATGTTGTACGAAGACACATAAGATAATAAAAAAGGGACAAACCCTTTCATATTCATGAGACATTCCTCCAAAAAGTAGAGTCTATTGTACAATTCCATTGACATCACAAGCATAGTGATGATATCAGATGTCACAAATGGATGCAACTTAAAACATTAAATCTGAATGTGGACATTTGTAATAGCTCAAAGCTTATTCGTTCACTGACCCATGGATCTCTCTCAGCTAACGGGATATAGTCTTTTTGAAAACGCCTCGTTATACTCTGCATTGTTAAGTGTTGTCTTGTAACATTTACACGATGATACCCCACCATCCAAAACCACTCTCCACGAAATCGAGCTCAAACGGCGAATCAGTATTTGCTGCAAACGTTCATCAGGCTAATGGAGTACGAGGGTCTGACGACTATGAATCGTCTACATGCAGTTCATCTCCATGCCCGTGTTGTTCGCCCCTTCCAAATCGTTATATTGCCAACAGACATGTGGTGTGCACAGCGTCGCAAATGGGGTAATCGTTGCTGGTCAGTGTCATGTTTTCAGATGAATCCCGATTCCCTTTGCACGACGTCGATCGGCGTGGTTGTATCTGGCGACATCAAAATGAACGTCAAGCCAATGTCAACCCGAGACTTCAAGACATATTTGGTGGTGGATCGATTATGATCGGGACAGCTCACCGACACCTTTGATGTCACGTTTGCAAGGCGTGTGGGTCGACGTTTTGTCTTTCAGGACGACAACGCCCGTGCTCACCGTGCATGACTCGCCACCTCTCACCCCCAGCAGCCAAACATCCATAGAATGACATGACCATCAGTGAACCCAGACACGTCTGGGACATCATTGAGGTACATATGTGTCAACACCATGTGTTGCCGAAAACCATGGCCAGGCGCTGCAAGAGAAGGTGAACAGACTCCCTCAAATCGCCACTGGGAGATTCATTCACAGTATGCCTCATCGAGTTAATGAATGTCTGTAAGAACGTGGCAGCATTGCGCACTACTGATCCAAAAAACGTCAACTTTCCCATGTAACCCTTATAGTCCTTCAAGACCAATGACAGTCATAACATATACTTCCACTGTTAACTACCAGTCGTAATGAATTCCTATTTTGTGCATTACTATCATACAACTATAACTGGACACTAATATATCTTACACTATTGGAATTGTTCAGTTATTTCCGAGTTACCCCTTCTACACATACCAGGGTAGCCTGACTCTAATTGGGACTGAAACCATGAGTAACGTCCCATGAAATGAGTCACTGTCTCAACACCAGATCCGATGTACCCCGTGGTATTTTACAAACATGACGTGCTGAACACCAAAAGACCACAAAGAGGTTGATGTGTGTAACCCAATAAAACTGAAACTGGTGATACAGACGGACAGTTAGTTATTAACTTAAAAATACAATGGACACCTGCTGCCAAAAAAGACAAACCTAAAATCTATGATAAAATACTGGACATATTTCCAAATAAATGCAATTGATGCATCGCAGCTTATCTCGGTGACAGTGTTCAGCATCCATAATACAACAGATGGGAAGGACTGACTGCTGCACTGCCCACAGCTTATCTCGGTGACAGTGTTCAGCATCCATCATACAACAGATGGGAAGGACTGACTGCTGCACTGCCCACAGTTTATCTAGGTGACAGTGTTCAACATCCATCATACAACAGATGGGGAGGACTGACTGCTGCTATGCCCACAGCTTATCTCGGTGACAGTGTTCAGCATCCATAATACAACAGATGGGGAGGACTGACTGCTGCACTGCCCATGGCCAGTCAGGGACCAAAGGACACCACAAAGAGGACAGTTGTTTAAACTTCACACCAATCAACTTCAACGTGGACATGTAAACTATATTCTATTGTGGAGATGAAATGATCAGGCACCAAGGATGGGGGATATGTTTGTGCCATTGTCAAGCAGTGTGCCAGGCTGTGTTACAAACTCAGCAAACATTTTTTACAAATTCTCTAAATGTACAAGTTGGGTGGTCGACTAAAGCTAAATGTATTAATTGTAAGGAAACATTGCCACATTTACTCAGTTTTACTGATGCATAAGTACGCCTTAAGAAAATGCTTGTTTTTGACTCGTGAGACAGGGCTCACACGATTGGATCACACACATAGCATAGCACACACACACACATGACCCGTGAAACATAGCACACACGCACGCACGCATGCACGCACACATGACCCGTGAAACATAGCACACGCACACACACACACACATGACCCGTGAAACATAGCACACACACACATACGCACGCACACACGCACGCACACACGCACGCACGCATGCATGCACACATGACCCGGGAAACATAGCACACGCACACACACACGCATGTCCCGAGAAACATAGCACACACGCATAACCCATGCAAAATAGCATATACACACATGAGTCGTGAAACATGGCTCACACACATGACCCGGGAAACATAGCACATACACACATGAGTCGTGAAACATAGCACACACACATAATACTCGTGAGACGTGGCTTACACACATGACCCGGGAAACATAGCACACACACAAAATACTCGTGAGACGTGGCTTACACACATGACCCGGGAAACATAGCACACACACATAATACTCGTGAGACGTGGCTTACACACATGACCCGGGAAACATAGCACACACACATAATACTCGTGAGACGTGGCTTACACACATGACCCGGGAAACATAGCACACACACATAATACTCGTGAGACGTGGCTTACACACATGACCCGGGAAAGATAGCACACACACACATGATACTCGAGAGACGTGGCTTACACACATAACCCGGGAAACATAGCTCACACACACATGATACTCGAGAGACGTGGCTTACACACATGACCCGGGAAACATAGCACACACACACAAAAAAGAGACGTGGCTTACACACATGACCCGGGAAACATAGCACACACACATGATACTCGAGAGACGTGGCTTACACACATGACCCGGGAAACATAGCACACACACACATGATACTCGTGAGACGTGGCTTACACACATGACCCGGGAAACATAGCACACACAGGATACTCGAGAGACGTGGCTTACACACATGACCCGGGAAACATAGCACACACACACATGATACTCGTGAGACGTGGCCTACACACATGACCCGGGAAACATAGCACACACAGGATACTCGTGGGACGCGGCTTACACACATGACCCGGGAAACATAGCACACACACATGATACTCGTGAGACGTGGCTTACACACATGACCCGGGAAACATAGCACACACACATAATACTCGTGAGACGTGGGAAACACACATGACCCGGGAAAGATAGCACACACATGATACTCGTGAGACGTGGCTTACAAACATGACCCGGGAAAGATAGCACACACACACACATGATACTCGTGAGACGTGGCTCACACACATGACCCGGGAAAGATGGCACACACACACACACACAGATGCTACTCGTGATACGTGGCTTACAAACATGACCCGGGAAAGATAGCACACACACACATTATACTCGTGAGACGTGGCTTACACACATGAATTGTCAGACGTGGCTCATGCAGATTGCTGTGAAATAATTACCCTTACATAGTTGTCACAAGGGCAATGTGTGTTACATGCACAATGATGGGAATAGTGACTGAACGTATGTCAACATTTGTCTATATTATGTTTTACACATGCTTCTGTGGACGATCTATACGCATACATATAGCTACTCCTGACTTTCGGTATGCACGTGATGTTCGAGTTCCTCGATGGACGCTAGCTGGTAAACAAGTAAATAATACAAGTGTAGGATTAGTCACACAGGACAAACGTTTCCAGTGTAATTCAAAATGCATTATTGTTAGCTTCAAGTCATGTTTCAAACGTTACACTGCTACCTCTTGAAAAGCAGCGCCTATTTTGAGCTGACATACAAACGGGTTCTCACGACTGACAATGACACCAGCATTATTAGCAGTGACAAATGGCAACACCATATCAAAATACATTCAATGTCGAATTCAATGATGAATAAAAGCCGAATCATGACTATCCAAATTCAGTGTGTTCATTGTGTTCAATTTCGATAATCAAAATACAAAATATTCACACAAAATCCACGTGACCAGTCAGTGACAAGGGAACATTCATAACACACCTAATGTATAATCCTAACAAGAATTTGGACGTTACCGGCTCTCATTGGTCAGTTTTGAGTTACAATAACAACCATTGAATGACACAGCTGATTTGACGCCCACGTCATCACCGAAGTCCGACATTAATGGATAAGCACTTCTATCCTATATGTTGTGGATAGGCAATTCTAAACAATCCTATGAACAGTCATAGATGAGTTAATACAGTATGCAAAGTAAATGTGACTACATCTTGGACAGAAACACGATGTAAATTGACTAAGAATGTTCATTTCTAGTTTTCGGGACGCCCGAGAGCTGTGAATTGGGTACTATCTGCATTAGACTTGACGTTATGTAGATAACATCACAATGAATGACCCGAAGATATAATAGTGACGTGTGGTGTGTAAAGAAACATTTCAGGGATTGATTTAACTTTATTTCCGGGTTTTAACTACACAGCAGCTGTGCTACACACTTCTAATGCCTCCCTTATATACAAGTAATGTATAACGTTGTAACAATGTTTGATCATCAAGGTTTGTATCAACTATTAGGCACGTGGCATAAGGAACATGGGCGGAATTATAAGTAAAACACAGAAGTGTGTTCATAAGGCTCTTGCCTACGATATATTTGTTTGGATGTAAAATCAGTTAGTATAATTTTTTGAAAGAAAAGATATCCTGCGTAAAATGCACCTATATTGATGAGTGAGTGAGTAGGTCGTGTTTAACGCTGTGAAATTGTGAAAACATCCAGAATTTAAACCCACAATCAGCAGGTCCTTGCAACCTAAAGTAGTATGAAGGGGCTTCAAGAGAGTAGGCTAGGGAGTAGAATGTAGGGGCTTCAAGAGAGTAGGCTAGGGAGTAGAATGTAGGGGTTTCAAGAGAGTAGGCTAGGGAGTAGTATGTAGGGGCTTCAAGAGAGAAGGCTAGGGAGTAGTATGTAGGGACATCAAGAGAGTAGGCTAGGGAGTAGTAGTATGTAGGGGCTTCAAGAGAGTAGGCTAGGGAGTAGTATGTGGGGGCTTCAAAAGAATAGGCTAGGAAGAACAGACACGCGTCTCTCACTCAGATCATTGTACCTTCAGGTGACGCCGCCCTTCCCGGGGAGAGTAAGAACAATGTCAGCAATACCCCAACTATATCACCACAGGCTGAATTGAATGTGGATGAGGCAGCCAGTGCACAAAAGCATGAGCAACGTTCCGCTCAACCAGGCACAGATTCTGAAACCACGTCCGATGTTACAAACAAGAGATACAGAGCAGCACGTCGGGTTTTACAAACGTGAAATAATAGAGCACGTCGGATATTACAAACCTGAAATAATAGAGCACATCGGATATTACAAACGTGAAATAATAGGGCACGTCGGATATTACAAACCTGAAATAATGGAGCACGTTGGATATTACAAACGTGAAATAATAGAGCACGTCGGATGTTACAAACGTGAAATAATAGAGCACGTCGGATATTACAAACGTGAAGTATTGAGAACATCTGATATTACAAACGTGAAGTATTGAGCACCTCGGATATTACAAACGTGAAGTACTGAGCATGTATATGACCACATCATCATTGAAGAGGCTGATTCATTTAACTATCTGAAACTCTTTAAATAAGTGATCACCGGTTCATGAATTCACAATATACACAAACAAATCGACAGTAAGGTATTACATGCAAATACGTTCACCACCTCATACAAAAAGAAAAACACTCAAGAATGATGATGTTATTGTCGGACATATGTCCGTCACGGGAGAGGTGTGTATGACACACACAGTAACGCCTGTCACCGCTTGCCTTTATAATGTCTTGTGTGGACAATTTATTCACACACAGGGAGATACTCCTGTTGTGCTGCGGTCTTAGTGTCAGCTTGTAAACAAGCATAGTACAAATGTGGAGTTATTCATACAGGACAAATATTTCAAGTGTATTTGAAAAGACATTACTGTCAGCTATAATTCGTTTTTAAAACGTTAAACTGCTACCTCTAGAAATGAACAGATATTTAGAAGTGATACCTTTTCATGACGGCGGTTTCTCACGGCCGGCGTTAACACCAGTATTATGTGTTTTGACAAATGACTGTCAATGGTGAATACAAGAAAACCGATGACTTTTTAGTTTCAGTGTCAACAGTTTCGATGTTTACCACTCACTGTTTACATTTGCTGTGACAACGCTGAATCGTTTGTGGAAACATAATAAAGGAAATACATTTGTCACTTGTTGATATGTTGGTCTCTGTAAGTCGCCTCTTACTTGTTGTGGCATAGTGAAGTAAAATTTTCCGAGACATAGCAACTATTCGTAAACGTCGCCAATAAAAACACCACTGTGATTTAAAACTGTGTTTAGAATACATATAGATGTAGGGTAGGTTGGCTGAAAGCTGTGTTAGCGATGTTTGTATGTGTGAATGGTGCACCTGCATTGGGTTGTGTCACTTACAACCGTGTGATATGTATGTCCCCACGTCTACTTCTAAAGTACCGGGCAAAATAAACTGATTACTTGTAAATAAAGTTGTATCTGAATTAAAGACGATGTTATCAGAAAACGTTGAAAAAACACGACCTGTGCTCGAATGAAAGTCGCTCTTTGCAGGATTCGGTGAATTTCGTGCAGTCATGAAAAATGGGAAAGCAGGATTTTTTTGGACTGACCAAAATGTTCGTGCATGATTGTTGCATAAATACCGTCGTTCGGCAGAGCAAGGATGCAGCATCAAAAAGAACATCAGATAAATGCCGAGACTCAAACAAGAGGAACGAGACAGATCTGTTGATATGGCCGATATGGGGGCCTCTCAAGGGCACTTTGCAAGAACCTTTAACTGCAGTCAGACAGTATCAGCAACTTAAGCCCTTATCAGCAAACAGGCCAGACACAAGACCGTCCAAGTTCGGAAAGACCAAAGGTCACAACGCCAGTTGAAGACGGTTGCATTAAGACAATCCACCTGCGGAACCGGTACATGACGGCGACGTCAACGGCGGCGACGGCACTGGGACACATTGAGGGTATCGGAGCCTACCCACCATTCAGTGGAATGGCCTTGACCCCTCTACACCGTAACCGCGAATTACAATAGGCAAGAAATGTACGTCGGTGGCCGCAGCGTGATTTGGAAAGGGTGCTGTTCACAGATGAAAGACGCTTTAACTCGTTCCGAAATGATGGCCGAGTCCGTGTTTATCGACGTAGGGGAGAGTGACTGGCACATAACTGCATCCAAGATGTGCACCCTTATGGTGGAGGTGGCGTCATGGTATGGGACGGCATTTGCGGTCAGTGGACAACAAGGCTTGTCGTCATCTGTGGGAATCTGCCCAAGATACAGAGATGAAGCGTTGCGACCTGTTGTAATGTCAGTATTACGTGGACAGGCAAGGGGTGCCCTTTTACAGCAAGACAACGCACGACCTCATACCGCTAGACTTGTTCAGCAATACCTGCACAACGTTAACATCAACATATTGCCTTCACCAGCATGTTCACCAAACATGAATCCCATAGAGTATTATTCTCCTGAGCAAAACACATTTTTGACTATGTTGAACTTCTGATTTAGCCACGCGAGGTTTTAGGCATGGCTAAGATACTAGTTAAGGGTTATGCTGGTTCTTCTGCTGTATACTAATAATATATCTACAGACAGAAACGATGTCAGTGTAAGAAATATCCTCATCTACACAGCAATCTTCATCAATGGTTATTTATGAATCAATGTGGTCCTATTTATCATTGAATATGTTTTAGCATATACACACGCGACACATTCCCACCAATAGCAAACTGAACCTAAACCCATTTACTTAATCGTTCAGGTGTGTTCAATGTTTTACACAATCGTTCATAGTTTTCAATGTATCAGTGTGTGGGATATAAACTGCTTGGTAGCCTGTATACTTTGTATCAAATTCAATTATGAAGGTTCATGTTCGTGCATTTCGTTCATACAAATGATCTCAGTGGTGTAGAGATATTGTCGTAGTTGCTAAATGCGTGCTTTCAATTTTCTTTATCGTGCTTTGTACCTTGTGCACTTTGTAAGAGCACATAGAAATATGTTCGGCTGTTTTGAATTCAGTCCGTTTTGTTAACTGGCAAAGGTGTGTACAACCTAACTTCATAGTTTCTTGAGAACTGTAGCCATAATCCAAGCATTTCATGCGACAAAACAACCTTTGTGCATGTGCTCGTCGATACATGTTTGAGCTTTAAATGATCTCAATTTTAACGATTTTGCTTTGAACGCAATGTGATTGAAATGCAGACACACATACGGCCAATGTTTGCAGCAGAGACAATGCAATGATGACACTTGCCAAGTGCTCAATGAGAGCCATTCCTTACCACAATGTTTCCTGCACGTTTCACTTTCCACCTTACAAACTCTGACACAGCTGATAATAAGTGAAACGCTTCAGATGTGCTTTGCTCAATACGTTCTGCCTTGACTACTGACTTGTCGATTTATGTGTTTTGACGACGAGTATCCGCTTGTGGAACGTTTAAACCACAATCGATCGTCACAAACAAACACACAAAATATCAAACCGTTTTCAAGCGAATTCCGCCTCTGAAGTCTTTACTGCTGAGGTACAATTGAGCAAGTCCTTTCTAAAAATATTATAAATAGTGTCATACGAGTTGTCTTTATTTGTAATTTTGGACCTGTTGTCGTCAGTATTGGTTTGTGATTCATAAACACATGTTTATGTAATTAAAGTCGTAATCGTACAATGGAATCTGCATTTTGCTGAGATTAAATATGAATATGGAAAGTTTATTGTCAGTGTTATTTATGTTCAGTGTAATAGATTTGGTCCTAATGACATATTATTATCAATGAAATCGCCAAAGGAAACGTGAATGAGGTGTGTGTCACATTCACTGACAGTTCCAAAGTCCACAGCAAAGATGACTGTATCATGATGCAATTGTGCTGGCACTGTGACTGTTGTCAGCTTCAGCCTGGGTCAGATGACATATTCATGACACATTAAGTACATTGTCGGAGTAAGTAAGTCAATGCTCATCCACTAAAACTACGATCAAAGTCATACACTAGTTTTGTTTGTATTGTCTGTGCCCAACATTACAGAAGCTTGCTTTTTGCTGAGCAGTTTTGTTTCGATACATCCATATGAACAAATGGACAAATGTTGAGTAGAAAAAATATAAGGAACTCACCGCAAAAGACCTTCCTTCAAAATCACCTTTAATACCATGTTTGTTTGTTTGTTTGTTTGCAAAAGTAAAATGTGTTGCGCTTACAAAACACACCAATGAACAGCGCATAGCCACACATATGTTGCTTCATATAACATATATGTTTTGTTTAGGGTTTCTATTTGTCCATTTGGTTTATAAAACGTAAATAATGAACAACCTCATAATCCTGAGAAAAGTTTGATTGATGTACCATATGGAGCTCTATCTGTAGACACACGCAAACTTACAATTCAACACCTGACACAGTATAATCAAAATCGTAAAAATGTGTGTTTTAACTATTGGAGAAATTACCAGTGCAATTGTTCTGATCACGTCTTATCTCGTAGCAGAACTCAACATCCATGCAACATAGACGGGAAGCAATGGTGACTGCTCTGCCTCGTCAGTAACTAAAGGACAAAACAAAGAGCAGAGAGTAACAAAACAACCCTTCTGATCTAAACATTAATCAACTTCAATGTGGACATGACAACCATATTTTAGTGTTGATAATTAATGATTCTCTATTTAAGCTCGTAATAGTTGAGAGGACGCGTTTTTCTTGTTTGCATGACCAAACGAGGGATAGCTACTGCCTTACAAAATTTGCAAACATGTTTACAATACAATAAATTAATAGATGGATGATTAATAAAGGATCTATTAAAGCGTTTTAATAATCTGCAGCCATTTCCACATGTAAACAGTTTTACTAATGGAAAACTTGTCCCAATGCCTTAATATACTGCTTGCGTTCATACTGCCCATAGTTTACAAATTAATAGAGCATCGGCTTAAACAAAGTTGCTATCATCAGATTCAAAACACGGATCTCTTTTGGGACTGTTCATGGTGTCTTCATCTACTGATCCCCACCCGAATCATAAATAAGCCCCGTCCATATTGGTCATGTTCGGCTGCGTTTGAATCATGAATTATTCTGTTCTTGTCTCCAACACAGTCGGGAAGGACGATCTTTGAATTCTAGACAGTAGGTTGTTGAAAAGTACTGGAGCCCAGTCCTGGGTTGTCAAACCGACATGACCGCAAACCAGCCTAGTTTTTTTTTTATATCATCAAACGTTGATCATGATTAAACTTTGAGTAGTATATAGACTACTTTATATACGAAACCCATGTTTTCGTGACAACCACGAGCTTTAAATTATGCCCATTTAGCGAAGTGACATCATTATTGTAAATCATTGCAAGGATTAATTGACTTTAATTACAACTGTCAACTACGAAGCAGCTGTACTACACAATTTCTATGCCGGTATTATAGTCGAGTACATGTTACTTTTGTAAACAAGCAATGTTTGAGCATATATGGTACAAAACTTTGCATCGGTTTTCCCTACATTCTGATCAACAACCAACACAAAACTCTGGACTCAACCAATGCCACTTTCCTGGTGTACACATGACATTGCATTAACAAACACTGGCAGGGTAGGAAGCTAAGTTTTCATATAAAACTTGTCCATACACTAACCGGAACGTTTCCCAAATCAACCTGGATTCATACATATCTCACATGCTCTTCTATCGTCCATATCTATCTTCAATAGACAGACTATGTTCGTTTATACAATCTCCGTGATGGATGTCACTCTGTTCACACTTAACAGCCAATTGGTTGTTGTCTGTGATGTCACCACGCTTACCCTTTCATGATATACATGCATAACCTCCAACTTGAACTGCTTAATCTTACTAAAGGCATAAACTATGTCACACTTCTTCTCCTCAGGACATTCTCAGACCAGTTCAACTGACAACTCTTGTATCAGTGTTAATAAATGACTACACGGGTTTCTGTGAGATTTGTTTACTTCGTTATGTATTAAAAAAACAAAATATGAACAAGTGTCAGTTTTCTTGACTTTACTGAATTTTGTAAATGAATTCAGTTCAGTATATTCAGAACAAAGCATATATAGATATGTTCACAACATAAGCAGGTTACAGTGAACATGACTTATTCATATTGAGATGTTATAAAAAGCTAATCAAAAACTACACTTCTGAAAGAAAATATGCAAGCTTGAGGGAACATGGCACATTGATATATTACATGCTCATGATGTAGGTAATGACGGTGATAACAGTAACTAACATAGGCTGGGAAAGTATGTTCCCGAACCTTCTGTTATTCACACGAGTATAACACCTTCTTTGCCTATGTTGTGGGACTCACTCATTGTTTTAGCCATGTAAGGTTTAAAGTCTTGACTAAGATACCAGTTATGCGTTACATGTGATGGTTATTCTGCTGCAAACGAATACGAAATCAACAGACAGATACGATGTGATTATTTATGAATTGATGTAGTTCTTGTTTTTCTAAAATATGGCTGGGCACATACATGCGCGACACATTCTCACCAATAGCACTTTGAATCAAAACACATTTACTCGATCTTTCTGGTGTATGTATTGTTCTTTTGGATTTACACATTTGTTTTTAGAAAAGTGTTCAAGGTATAAGTGTGTGAGACATTAACTGCTTTGTAGCATGTATACTTTGTAGGAGCACATGAATAAACATGCATTTCTGTCTGGTGTGTGATCCCTTATTGTTAGCTGGTACAGACATACCAGCTGCGGGGTTTCTCAAGAACTGTAGTCATAAACCAAACATGTCGTGTGACAAACCAACTTCACTATATTTCAGTGTGTGCTGGTACGTGGGTTAGCGTGACATGTTCTCAGTGTACACAATTTTTTCCCTTGGAAAAAATGTCTAAGAAATATCGCCACCAACACTGGCAGCGTATGAAGCAATGACATGACGATAATTGATCAGAGAGCCATTCCAAACTACTGTGGGCGACCATGTTTCACACACTCCGATTTGCCACCTAACTGTTCTGACAAAGGAGAGAATATCCTAGTCACTCGTTTATGTTTATTTCAATGTATATAATATGTACAGACACATGACCATTGATGAGCTGAATCAATACTTCAATTTCAAACAATTTAGCTGTGCATGTTTCAATACGTTCTTTCTTGACTGCTTACTTGTTGATTTCTTTGTTTTGACGACGCTTAACCTACTGTGACAAGTCCAACCCATAATCGATAGGCATAATGTTACACACACAATAGTAAGTCAACTTTCCCGTTAAATCAAACACTATTCCAGCGAATTGAGCCTTTGGTGTTTACTTTAGCAATTGCTTAGATACAACCATGACCTTTCTACGAAGGTTTAAACTAATGTCATCCGACTCTTGCTGTAAAGCCATGACACGTATTTGGGACGAGGGCCACCTGTTACGATCACTATTTGGTAGTGATTCATAATCACATGCTCATGTTAAAGTCGGAATAGTACAATGGAATATTTCGATAGATAGAGATTATGGAAAGGTTTCAATCACCGTTATGTTCAGTGCACAGGACTTAGTCCGTCTGACATCCTGTCGTGTAATTGTCCAATATCAATATCCACAAAATGCAACAGATATGTGATGTGTGTCACATGTATTGACACATCCAAAAGTCCACAATAATATCAGTATGAAGCAAAGTCAAATGGAACCTGATAAACGTGTGTTGGTATCGTGACTAATATAACTTCAGTCAGGGCCAGGTGATGCATGATTCATTAGGTACGTTATGGGCGTGAGCAAGTAACCACTGCTCTGCTCAAACTAAATTCATATAACGGTTTGTGTGTTCTTCTGTGCCAAACAGTACAAAAGCGTGACTTTCACAATATTGTTTTTTTTATAAAAGACACACATATGTCGTGTACAAACACTGGGTAAAACATTGAAGGTTAAAAACAACTTAAACCGCTACCGTGGTAGCATTTTCTATTAAAACACGTTACATGGATAATAATGATATCGGCCTATTGTGTTCAAGTTACCATAGATGAAAGTAAAACAATCAAGGGATAAAGATCCTTTTTGTCAGATGAAGAAAGACATATCGAAATTTATGATATGCCTAAAATGAAGGATGGACGATGCGAATACCCACAATTTAAATCACCCATAACAAATGTAGTTTTTTTCAAACTTTTACAAAACATATCAATGAACAGCACACAGACACACATATGCAAGTTCACAAAATATATCTATGTGTTATTTAGTGTTTCTACTACCTATGTCGTTCTTAAAACACACACATAACATACCTGTATCGAACTTACAATGTCACAAGGCTTAGTTGGCGTCTTTCCTATCGTATATGGATCAAATCAGTGTTGATTGTCATCAACATAATATTAAATGTAAGGGCCTGTCCACATAACCTCTGTGACTTTGACCATGTGAGGGCGAAAAAAAATCAAATGTAAGGTGTCTTTCTATCATTTACGATCGATCAACAAAGCGTCAATGTCAAATATCAAATTGCCAGTACCCTTCCACAGGCTCACACATCTGAACTAGACATAAACGAGACGTGACATTTATTTCATATTTAGGCCTGTACATAGATGTAAATAAATAAAGAGGAATGGTTTCACTTTTACAAAAGTCAACTTCCTTTTTACGTCAAGCAATGTTTCAGCATTGTGTCTTTAGTGTCTACGTGTCTACAAGGTTTGAGGTACTATCGAGCATGCTCTTTTAATAAAGATGTCAATGCCTTCCTCAAGCTTTGAAAAACTGTTTATTGCAGAGTGTCATGTGGAATATATTTCCAAATTATTTTGACGCAGTTTACAATAAAATCATTTATCAACTTATTTGCCTAACGTTCCCGTCGTTGTTTAGGCAAATACGTGACTTGTCGTGATGTTCCTGCAGCTACTGCTAACACGTGACTTGCCATGAGGTTCCTGCAGCTACTGCTGACACGTGAGTTGCCATGAAGTTCCTGCAACTACTGCTGACACGTGACTTGCCATGAGGTTCCAGCAGGTACTGCTGACACGTGATTTGCCATGAAGTTCCTGCAGCTACTGCTGAAACGTGACTTGCCATGAAGTTCCTGCAACTACTGCTGACACGTGGCTTGCCATGAGGTTCCTGCAGCTACTGCTAACACGTGACTTGCCATGAGGTTCCTGCAGTTACTGCTGGCACGTGACTTGCCATGAGGTTCCTGCAGCTACTGCTGACACGTGACTTGTCATGAGGTTCCTGCAGCTACTGCTGACACGTGACTCGCCATGAGGTTCATGCAGCTACTGCTAACACGTGACTTGCCATGAGGTTCCTGCAATTGCTGCTGACACGTGACTTGCCATGAGGTTCCTGCAGCTACTGCTAACACGTGACTTGCCATGATGTTCCAGCAGCTACTGCTGACACGGGACTTGCCATGAAGTTCCTGCAGCTACTGCTGACTCGTGACTTGCCATGAGGTTCCTGCAGCTACTGCTGACACGTGACTTGCCATGAGGTTCCTGCAGCTACTGCTAACACGTGACTTGCCATGAGGTTCCTGCAGCTACTGCTGACAAAAACAATAACTGTAAACACTTGTAAATTTATCATAACTATGAATGCATTATCCGTTAACATGCCTGGTTTGTTGTCATACTATGTTTATAGTCAAGTACTTGTTTATAAAGAGCAACATGTATGAATTGTATTAGCTGCAGGGTAATCAATATGTATCTTTTTGTTAGCCAGTGTATCTACATTGCAA